>NC_083224.1:143362469-143382469 GCF_032191835.1 Heteronotia binoei | reverse complement strand
ACAGCATGGCAAGATAAGCTTACTATGGTTGCCAAGCAGAGGATGTCTCAGCTACATCAGCCTGACCATATCGTGCTCCATCCTAACTAGGAATATCTATAAAATCAGTGTGGTAATATATGCAAATTGAACCATCTATATTCTACCAACTAAGGGATTTTGTGGAGATGGCAGTGGTGAAGAAGCCTCTGGCACTGATCACTTGAGTTGATTTGATGTCTTGGAATATTCGTGAACATTTCGACTATTGGGAGAATGGGACTGGCAAGAAGGAATGCTCATAAAATCTCCTGTGGTAACAGCCCCTAGCTGTGTGGGATATGTAGAAGATTTGAAAACACAGTGGGAAGAGCATACAAGAGGAAAGGAAGCAAAAAGGGAGACCATAAATGAGACAGCTACTGGAATGGGACTGAAGATATAATGACCTTAGATAAAAAGGATGTCAAGGGAAAGGTAGAGGAAACAGAAACCTGAGGAAAAGGCAAAAAGAGCACTAAACACAGTCAGAAGAGGCTAGTTAAAGCATGCAGACAAAATTATGATTTCAGTTAGCTTCCTACCAAAACCTTGTTGCCAAGATCACTTTTCAGAGTTGACCAATTTCACACTTTTAGCTTATTGTAGTTATTTGTTAGATCTTAAACACATTATAAAGAACAAAGAACAGACAACCAGTGGACTCTGAAAATGAGATGCCTTCAGTGTTAACAATGCTTACTTATATATCCCATATGATTGTCAAGAATGCTCAGCTGTCAATGTCAAGTTATCTACTCTCCATTATAAACCTATTGGGCTAAATCCTACTGATGATTCCATTGGTGGCAACTGACCTTTTTGCTGGTTTCCCTTCTCACAGCAGCCCCCCCTCCCCCCAAAAAAGAAGTCTTTGCGAGGAAGTCAGGAAACTTGCAGATAAAAAAGACACACAGTTCAGGGAGCTGCAGATTTTGTCTCTCTCCTCTTGCATCAGTGGAACATCTATATCATACAATCCATAATTCTTAGGCATTTTTACACAATGGAATGCTTTTGACTATGTTTATTGTACGCTTGCATTTTCTGTCTTGTTATTGGTTGATAATGCTGTTGTCTTGATCTAGTATACTACACTGTAACTGACAGTCCAAGGCTCTGAATATTTCCCTAGAAACAAGAACTACAGAATATAAATGGCTCTCACACTCAAGTCTGAAAATGATAGTGGTCTTAGCACATATCTATACATGCAATCATTCCAAGAAGCAGACTGTGGTGGAGATGAACTGCATGCAGTGCTAGATGTGATTCTGTCTGATGAGACAGAAGCTATTTTTTGGCTGAGATGTCACCCAAGCAATGCTTGGTAAAGATCAAAAGAGTGTTAGCAAGTGAGATCTTCTCTTCTAACTGAACTTAAAGCATTGCCAAATCCACAGCACATCAAAATATGAAATGCATGGGGTAAGGTCTGATGATGTTATGAGGCTAGAACTGGTGATGTCATACTTTCACAACATGGTCTACTTAGTTTCAATCAAGGTGGATTCTTGCCGATAAGTTGTGCACCCCTCACCAAAAGAGTCCTGTGGCACCTTAAAAATTAAAACAACACAATTCCAGGCATGTTTGCTCAGAAGTAAGTATTATGTTTGACCTTTCTTCCAGGAAGGCGTGCATAGGATTGCAGTGATAGCCCCCTTGAAAGCTCAAGGATACAAGTAAATCACCTCAACTTGTTTCATTAATTTTAGCTGAACATTGAGCTTGATCCAGTGCATGTTTATTCAGAGGTAAATCTCACTTTATTCAATGGGACTTACTTCAAAGTAACTGCACAGGGTCGCTAATACCAGCTGATCTTAATATGATGGTTTAAACTCATGCTAGAAAAAGAAATAATTTTAACAGCTCACTGAAATCAAGGAAAGCTTTAAAAACTCAGCATGAAGGGCTTGACATCTTCTTTACTGCATTTTTGTGCATAGATACTGTAACTCATATGCTATTGCTCAGAAATCATTGCAGCGCATAGGAACAGGAGCGGCATGAAACCTGATGCAATTTCAGCCTTAGCTTCTCTCTATTGTGGATTTTTAAAGGACCTCAAAAAGAAGTTTAATGCACCCTTTGTGTAGATTATTCCGATCCCTTGACATAAAGTTCACCGGCCCAGATAAGTATATTCAAAATAGGCTTTCATTAGTCCAAAATAACTCACAGCAAAGCAGGTCAAGAGGGATTAAAATGTATTTTAGCCTAAGATTTGTCTTCAAGAAAATGAAAAAAAGAAAATGTGAAAAGATAATGCTGTGGTTCCGTCTGTCTGGATGAAGTTGTTATCAAAAGACATTGCTAGCTTAAGCAAGCTCATCAGCACAGACCAAAGCACACTTATGGTCCATGAGCAGCACATTACTCCACAAGAAGCCCCTTTGAACCTGGAGAGTAAGGAAGTACTTAGTATGAATAAGGGTGGCAGATTCAGGCTTGTGGTGAGTGCAGGGCCATTCTGTGAAGCACCTTATCAGTGCTTAGATGTGGCTGATGAATATTTAGAATCTCATTAAAGAAAGACTGTCCCAAAAAAGAATGGTTATTTCCCAGCTAAAGAACAGTCTCATCACATGGAGACTGCAAGTGTCTAGGGCTTTAGGCTGAAATTTCACAGCTTGTGTTCACTGAGTTCTTACTGGACATATGCAGCCATAGCACTATAGGCAAACAAGAGATGCTGAAGTATTTTAGGGTTTTTAATCCAGCACCAGGCTAAAACAGGCTGCCATTGTTCTACCTGTTCTACCTGGCTAGGGTTGCCAGATGGGAATCATACCATTGATGTTTTTTAACAGTATTATTGTCCTACCAGCACTTCTAGAAAGGCTGGTGATCTTGTTTGTTTTGTCTCTGTTTTTTTTTTTTTTTTGTGGTATTATATGATCTGGGTGATGTGAATGAATCTATTCAAGGTATTTCTTTGTGCAAAGGATATTCCACAACTAGTGAGGGTGGGCTAATTGCTGATAGCAACATGGGAGGGGACACTTAAATAATAAAAATTACACTTGTTCATGCCCATCCCAGTCAATTTATCAGGCCTATTTCACTATTTGCAGCTCTGGCTCCAGCTTCCTTTCCTCCCCTTTTGCCTGCCCTTTGGGCTGGCCTCACCTCCCTCCTTCCCTTGCCCACCTGCTTTCTCTCCCCACACACAGTCCTTACCTGCCAGCCTTCCGTCGCCCTGCCTGCTTTCCCTCCCCACCTCCTCAGACATCCTCCAGTCCCTCCAGTCTGCTGCTAGTCCAGCAAGGAAGGAGAGGGTCGGTGGGCAGGGGGTGGCATAAGCTCCCGGAGTGGCCACCTGTGGGAGAAGGAGGAGAGGTGGCACAGGGCATGGGCCAGGTCAGGTGTCACAGCAGCAGGACGAGTGCCCAGCCAAGGAGCCGGTGATGACAGTGGCCATGGCTTGGCTGGGCAGAACATGGTGCACAACAATAACAAAATTAATAAATCGGCTCTCTCCTTTAGGTTTGTGGACTACACGGCAATAACCTTCCTGCTCTTGGCTGGGGTTGCATGGAGCAGGATGTGGCTCAAGCCAGAGGTGAAGGGAGGCAGGCAGCTGAGGGTGGGGATAGAATACTTCCATGCAGGAGGCTTCTACCAAAGCCCTGCCTGAGCCACCTCTCCCCTCCCTCTGGGGCTGCACTGCAAGGGGTTGGCCCTACCTCTCTTCCCTCCACCTCAGACCAGTTGCAATACCAATAAGTCCAGCCAAGGATGCCAAAATTTCTGGCAACGTCCCTAAATGCTAAGCACAGCTACTGGGACTTGGTTCTGTTTGCTCTGGGTTGCCAGCAGCTCTCTGATGCAGTGGCCATCTGGGAAATTTCCCCATAAGTTTAATAAGTTCACCTCTAAGAACTACTGCAAAACATAACTTCCAGTTCCATCCTAAACAGAGCTACTCATAATACTACTCAGGCCTATTAAACAGAGCTTACTCCCAGGAAAGTGTTCTTTCTATTGCAATGAGATGTCTCAATATTATCTTAATTTCAACTCTGACCTGGATGGGCCCAGGCTAGCCCGATCTCCAGATCTCAGATGCTAAGCAAAGTCAGCCTTGGCTAGTAATTGGACAGGCGACCTCAAGGAATAACAAGGTCATGATGACACAGAGGCAGGCAATGGCAAACCACCTATGAAATATTTCTTGCCTTAAAAACAAGTCTAGCTTGCCACCTAGTGGTGCATAATGCTAAAAGAGCTAGAACTTCTGGCTGCCAGATCTCCTGGCTATACGACACACAAGATGATGATGATGATGATGATGATGATGACGACGACGACAACCACCGCCACCACAATTTCAAATTCTTCTTCCTCCTTCCAAATGAACATATGAAACTTCCTTATGTTAAAGGTTTGATTGCCAGACTCCAAGTGGGACCTGGAGATCACCCAGAATTACAAATAATCTCCACACTGCAGAGATCAGCTCCCCTGAATGCCCAGCATTTGCCAGCCACAAATATGGGTTATTTCCCTTTTAAAAAAATACAGTTGAAGAACTTTACTTATACAACAAGAGCTGGCAAAAAATAAATCGTAATGAGTTAATTATCATACCCAGCTGCCTATAAAAGGAAAAGTGTGTGGAGGGGAGGTCCTGTAGGCAAAGGCCTTCTGCCTTTCTGCCTGTGGAAAAAATTCCCATGCTAGAAAGCATAAAACAAAACTTTGGTGTGTGTTTTGTTTAGTCATATATTACATGCCACCCTTTATATGGCCCACAGCAAAGTCTCTCCCTGGGTTTTAAATTTGCCATATCTAGCCAAATCTCTCTCCACTTTCATATTTATAATGCATTTTACTCACTTTTAAAAGGTGAAAAACAATCACCCAGAGGTATGACTGTTGTCGAGTCATACTGCCGTCACTATAGAAAAAGGACCATCTGCAACCTTTAAATAATGTCTGACTGCTATTTAGAATTTCCAGCCCTTTGGATATCAAGCCTGTGTTTGTCTGCCTGATTGATTCACTTTTTAATGAACTGGGAAAGCTTGAACACTCAGACCTGAAATCTGTACTTCCCCACCTCCCTTTTCATGTGCCCCTGCAGTCGCTGAATTATAATTCAAGTTATTACAGGATTAATGCATCTGGCCTAGAATATCTTTTCCCCTGAACTTCATCAATACAGTGTTGTATGACTCTTGCTCCTGCTATTTCAATTTCACACTGGATCTCCCTCCTTTACCTGTAAAGCATTGGTATCATATCAGTTCTTTGGAACTGCCAACACTGCTGATGTCTAAAACCTGTGAACGTCAAGGCCTCACATAAGCTTAGAGTATTTAAGAGCCCATCTTGAGCCTTTGCTATGTACCACATCAGCATACTAAATTGGCAGTCCATGCACAGCTTTATTGGAAGTAATGAAATAAGATAATCCATGAAAGCGACTTAACTGGAGGGGGGGGGGTTGATGCTGGGGTGCCTTCTTCTGAGTTCATAATACAAGAATTTTATTATATTATTTTTTGTTATTAAGTAACTAACTGCTTGAACTTTGGCAAGTTTGCTCAGAAGTAAGTACTAATTTAACAGGGCTTACTTTCAAGTAAATGTGTATATTATTGCAGGCTATCACTTGGGCAAAATATAAGGGGGGGGGGGTCCATTGATGCAGATCATACACACTCTTTACCTTTTTAAAGGATCTTTTAAAAAACAACATTAAAAATGATTTATCCCACTGAAAACCTATAATTGTTTATAAAAAATCCTTCTACACAAGCCGCTGCCTTCACAGCACTGAGTAGGAAAGTTATGCGCTTGTTTATAACTGTGCATCAATTCTTCAATATATTTCTCTTTGGAACAAGATACATATAAAATTCTTACTGAGCTTAATGTTGCAGCAAATAACACAGATATAGTAAGCATGCAGGATTTATCGTTTGCCGTAATGTCATATCACATATTCTAAATATATATATGCCGAATGATATATACACATTCACGTGCAAACCAAATGAAAATATATTTACTCTAAGAAGTGATAGATTGTGTTTGCTTTCATTATTCTACTCAGTGAGGAGGGGGAATCCAAGATCAAGCACAGTCAAGATCAAGAAGTGCTAAGGGGCAACAGAGTCTGAGAAATAACATACACAACGATTTTAGCATCTGCAAACACAAACACTTCTTTTCCTTCTCTTTCTACAGTTTGCTTTTCTCTAACAAAACAGCTGACGATATACAACCAGAACTGCCAAAGCAGGACTCCAGCCCATTCTCTTCAACATAGGTAGTCACCAGGAAGAGACCTCCTTGGCTTTAAAAACATAACAGGTATCATGTACCCACAGTATAATTCTTCTCATAGTTCACTGGGTCTATAAGTGTCATTATGCCAAAGTTAGAATATTTGCAATGATAAGCATTTCCCAATACCTCTCTGAGCATCCTTTCAGGAGCTAGGCAGTGGCAGCTGACAGAAGTCTTTGTAACACTTGACAGGCAGATGTGAGTTTGATACATATGAGTGACCGTCAGTGTTCCTCAGAGCTCACCTACCAGTTACATATTGTTAGTGTTATGTCTGACTGTTCAGCCATTTTCTCCTCTCTTCTATATAGGTGACTTTAAAAGCCATCTTGGGTACGACATAGAAAGGCAGGATATACAATTTTTAGGTCAACAAATCAATAAATAAAAGAAACTGCCAAGCAGTCCTGTGGAATGCAGCCAGGCTGCTGAACAGGCCCAGACTCCTCATTTTGTCAGGTGGGAAGTGGCATCAGCAGAGCAACAGAAATGTTATGAAAGGCAGCAAGAACTGTGAGGGTGGAAAGAGAATGTGTCTTTAAGGGGGATACTGTAAAGCAAGATAGAAGATGTCAACCCCTTCTCTTTCAGACCATGTTTGTTCTCAAGGCTGCCTAAATCTCTGGACAATGCAGATTTTTAGTTGCAGTGTGTTCTTCTACACACTGTCTACTACATGAGCCTATATTCTAGAGTATCAGTGTCAAAAGTGCAACACTCTTGCTTTTTAAAAAAAAAAAACCATGGTAATTTGACCAGTATAAATTACAAGATATAAAATAAATCAATGTAGCATATGTTCTTTTAAAATATGCTGTTTTCTGTAGTTGAATATATTAGAGGCAGATCTTTGAGTTCTTGCCACAAAGAGTTGCCAACTCTAGCTTGGGAAATTCCTGGAGATTTGGAGGTGGCACCTGGGGAGGGACTTTAATTTCTCCTAGACTCTATGGTATAGCATATAATCCACTCTCTGAAGCTGCCATTTTCCCACTTGGAGGATGGTAACCCTATCCCCACACAAAAATGTAAAAGGAATCCTCTGATTAAAGTATGTATCCAACACTGAAGATAAAAAGCCTTTGTATTTGAATAAAATTGTTTTACAGCTTGTGGGGGGTTTTTTTACTAGCAATTGTTTAATATAGAAAAACAGAAGTCTGCATACTACAAGACGACCTGCCTCTGAGCCCCTTCTATCTCACTCCTCTACCAACAGTGATTTTGGAGGCAAAAGGAAATCCTTCCTTTTGCTCTGTGGCAACCTTTTACATTAAGGACTCGGAGCTCAGAGCTAGCCTATCAAAAAGCTTGTCATCTGTGAGCTGAGTCCCTCTAAGTTCACATGGAAGGAGAAGAGAAAGGTCAAAGTTCTTTCACTTCCAAGGTGACCATCAAGGGAGGAATTTTCAACCTCTAGGGCTAGTGACTGCACACTGGAAGTTCTCATAACCTTCCTGTGGCTGTATCTGGTCTGGGGCTGGAGGGTGGGAAGAGTTTTACTTTATCCTGAACATTGCACCATTGATGGAACCACTCAGACTTCCAGAGTGTCTGAACTACCCACTATATCGACATCTAATATGTGCATGTGGATCTATCAATAACACCTCGACTTGATTTATGACAAAGAAAACTAGCCTAGCAGTGCAGTCAGCCTTTTAAGAATGATGTCCAATGATGTTAGTGAGCAGCAGACGACTAACAATGTCCAAAACCCAGGTAGTAATCCCAGTCTAAGTCAGCAGTGATTCTGTATGACTCTCAAATCCCTTGTATTTGTTTAACTCTCAAAAGTGCTGGAAAATTCATGGTATTGCTGACTCTTCTCTGTTTCTATGCTAGCATTCTCTGCTTGCTTCTTGTCATGCCCCAGATACCCTGCTACATTCCAGTCAGATGATGTGGGAATCCCAAGAGATGTGTTGGTAAACTTTTACATTATAACTCTGCTTTTAATAGTTTTCAAATAAAGAGAAGGAAGTAATGCTTAAGCCACATTTTTAAAGAAACACCATTTCACCCTCTCAAAACACAGTTGTGTGGGAGGGGGAAGAATTATAATTTGTATTTTAATAAACACACCAGCAAGTCAGTTTCAGCAGTTTAACTCTCCCCCCCCCCCACTTCATTTTCAACATCTTTTTGAACCACAGCAATTAAACAGAAAATAGAAACAGAAAAACAGGGGAGGGGGTGCTGGAATCAGCTCTGCTTCCTGTATGGATGTAATTAACGGTATGATCTGTTTCATTTAAATACTCCACCGAACTCTCTCCTTAAACAACAAATACTAACAGTTAGTTCATTTGCAGGATATTTTCCTCAGCCTTCAAAAGAGGCTGACGAAGCAAGAATTATAATTTTGAAATATGTCATGTACACAAATACCTAGTTAGCTGTACCTCTTTAGATTGGCTGATGCTGGAGGGTCTAAAACTGACTGAGTGGAATAAGTCAGAGGGAGCTTTCTTATAATAACCTGAAGTCTTTCAGTATTAAAGCACTGAAGCTGTTTATGAAATCATTGAATTGGACGGTTCAGTATACAGGTATGAGATGGCTGAGTAAGTATGTACTTGCTGTATTTGCTAGAGCACAACTTTTCTGCATTAGAAGGAACAAAACCCCTTCCCCCCTTAATTTCATGGGTGAAATTGAGACCACAGACATGGCTTTTCCCAGTTGTTACCTTGGTCTCTGCATTCCACTGATGACAAAGAGATCCAGCCATACAGGTGGTCCACTTGCACTGGGCTAGGTTGTTCCATCTTCATATACCGGAGAGTAACACCCTTCTAAGTCCATTGCTGTCAATGGCTTTAGAAAGGTGTAATTTTGCTTAGGATTCTACTGCTAGAAACTTTTTTTCAAAACCTACAATGGATTTGCATTGAAGTTTGGGAGGTGGTGTGCACATGACCATCTCGTAGGCCTTTTTTACTATAGTCCTAACACTTCAGCCCATAGAATGGCTGAAGATTCACAACACACTTGTACTGCTGAAGCAAAGGAGGATCATCCAGTGAGCAGCCAAGAAGGGAGACTGCCCAGCAAACAGGTAAACCATAGTGGCTTGTATCCTGCCAGTTGTTTCCAACAACAGAATAATACTTCTGTCATTAGAAGAAGTGGACAATTCTCCATTTTCACAGCATACCACTTTGCCTGCTGTACTGTTCCAAAGGGATCACTGACTAACTCCTTTTTTGCATCAAATCTTGGAGTGAATCCTGCCAATCATCTCTGCTAAGAGAAGGCATGGTGATTTTTGACAATTCTTCACTCCTACTGCTGACCTCCAGTTCACCCCTCACACTAAGCAACATGTTGGATACATTAGAGGATACAGAGGATTAGGGGAAAGGAGGCAAGGAAGTTTAGTAACATATATGGAAGGCAGGATGTAGCCCAGTGTGACCCTACAAGAAACTACATGAATACGTAGTGGTCTGAACCCAGGCCAGCACTCTGGTAGTTGAGGGGTTGTGGCTCTGTGGTAGACTATCTGCTTGATATGCAGAAGCTCCAAGTTCAATTCTCAGAATGTCCAGTAAAAAGGATCTGGTAGTAGCTGACACGAAAGACCTCAGCTCGAGACCCTGAACAGCCATGACCAGTATGAGTAAATGGCACTGACTTTGGTTGACCAAGGGTCTGATTCAGTATAGGGAATATTTATGTTTCTGTGTGGCTCTTGGGGTGGCTGTTCTTGGGTGATCTTTTTTGCTGTATTCTGAATGAAATTGCATTGAGTACAATCAGACTTACATGGGGTTTTTTTAAAGTTTGCAAAGCAAAACAACTTTAATTATAAAGGTAAACAATGGAGAAAGCTGACAGAAAGAAAGTTGATCTATTTGTAATGCAATGTTTTACAGATACCGTGGACTGCCAAAAAGACAAATAAGTGGGTTCTAGATTAAATCAAACCTGAACTCTCCCTAGAAGCTAAAATAACTAAACTATGGGTGGGATCATACTAGGAATTTGCCATGGTGGTCTCTTGCTTTAAAAAAGCCGCCCCAGAAAGAGATGCACTGCAGTAATCAGACTGCACCCAGCACAGGCACAGATTGTACTTGTGTTTAGAGGAGCATTCAGATTGCTCCTGTGCATGCATTCAGATGGCCTGGAAATGTGCCATGCAAGCACTTCAGCAATTTGCCACTGGGAAGTACCAATGGCTATTTAAAGCATAGGGGAGGCATTGCAGGACGATGTAGTGATGGGAGCAACACGGGTGTTGTGGGTCAGCAGCCTGCTGCACGGCCAGCTGAGCCTATTACCACCCCTGTCCGTGACTCTGAAGTGGCAGAAGCGTGCCCTCGGGCACCAGTTGCTGAAATTACTAAGGACAGTGGGGACCCTAGCCCTATGAGTACTGGGGCAGAGGAGGCAACCCCAACAGGCAGTGAGCCAACAACCTAGGATTCAAGAAAGGCTGCCTTGCTTCCCCTTTCTCCAGAGCCAGGGGAACGCAGAAGGTGATAGGCACGCTTGGAGCTCCTTGAGAAAAGATGGGGTATGTGCCTCACACCCAAGTCAGGAGGAGCAACTGGGGCGGCTCCCCTGCAAGTTCAACAAGACCCAGCTGTGAACTTCCCATAAAACATGTGACTTCAGGCAGCTCAGGTGGGGGAGCAACTCATCAACATTCTGGAGATGCCGTGACCACAGCACCTGACCCTGATACCTCTTGTGATTTCTGAACTCCTGGCTTTGACCCACAGGCCTGGTTGACTGTGCCTCTTGGATCTTGTTTCCTGGATTCTCGGCTGGTGTCCTTTGTGTATGACTTTTGGACCAACTTTTTGACTATATGAACTTGGTTAGTGTCCCTGCTTTGTCACCCTTAGTTTCTACTGCCTGAGTCTGCCCTGCTCCAGGACAATGGGAGCCAGATGTGCACATGTGAAAGTGCCTGTTTGATCTGGAGGGGAGGGGTGACTATGGCAGGCCAAATCACATCTTTTAGGTATGTCCACAAATACATGTTATCTCTAACGTAGAAATAATGTGGGTATTTGCAAATTTATTCTTGCGTATTCTGTGCTTTTGGATCCAACCAGCTGCACACAGCTGTGCATCATATGTAAAACAGACAGTTGTGGTACAATGTGTCTCTCTAATGAGAACTATTCACACTCCCTAACACAGCTATGCAGCACTGATGATAAACTAAGATGGCAGCACTAACCTCTGGTTGGCTCAAGCAGCAGCTTAGTGTTAAATTGTAGGAATAAAAATTCTGGGGAATGGACAGAGATAGCAACATCAAACTTCATTTATAAAATCTAAAATGACCAATCAAGGCTTTAACCATACAAAAAACCTCATACTTGTTTTATTCTGTCCTAAGAATCTTAGTTTATGGTAACTGTTTTCTGGGGCAACTAATATTTCCTTGAAATACTTCCTTCTAAATTCAAACAACAGCTAATTCTACCTGGAATTTGGCCAGAAGTTAAAACACCTGTCTGATGCTAAGAGAATATTAGGGTGGAAGGAGGAGGAGGAGGAAGAGGAGAGTTGGTTTTTATATCCCACCTTTCTCTACCCTAATGCGTCTCAGGGTGGCTTACAATCTCCTTCCCCTTCCTCTCCCCGCAACGGACACCCTGTGAGGCAGGTGAGGCTGAGAGAGCTCTGAAAGAACTGCTCTGAGGGAACTGTGACTGATCCAAGGTCACCCAGCTGGCTGTTCTCCAGATTAGAGTCAAACCCAGTTCTCCAGATTAGAGTCTGCCTTTCTTAACCACTACACCAAACTGACTCTCAGCCTCTCTGGCTGTCAGGAACTGCATATAGGCAACTCAATCCATAGTTCAGTGAAACTGAAGACCATGGATTTAAGTTAAATGATACCCCAATCCTATAAGTCAATATGATTTAACAAGCAGTCATCTGACTAGTGCACTTTTACTTCACTTTCCCCCAAAGAGCTGAAGCTGCCTTCCATAATTCTGTCTTTCTCCAACAACCTTGTGAGGTAGGTTAGGTTGAATGTGTGTCACCTAACAAGCTTTATCACAGAGTGGGGATCTGAACCCAAATAACCTGGATCCTTATTCAGCACTAGGATCCTATTTACAAACTTACTTTTATCTATATCCTTTCTCCCCAGTGGGGAATCAAGGTGGCTTCTTTTGTTCTCCTCTCAATTTTACATTCACAACAACCCTGTGAAGTAGGTTAGACTGAGATTATGTGATTGGTGCAAGGTCACCCAGCAAACTTCCATGGCAGAGTGAGGATTCAAATCTGGGTCTCCATTTCCAGTTCTGGTAATTGCTATACCTCAGTGACTCCACACACTATACCACACTTGCTTTCTCCTGGCAACATGGAAGCTTCTCATTTCAGCGGAATTTATTTCCAAATCAGCATGCTTAGGATCAAGGTATAAAAATCCAAGTACTTTTGCAGATTAGGCTGAAAAGGCCCAAAGGATTTTAATTGTACTTCTAATTGAAAGAAAACCTTGCAAGTCCTGAATATCTCAACAGCCATTTCATAAAATGCCCTGCTTTTATTTAAACAATACCTTAGATCAGACGTGTTCTAACCTCACATTTAACTGGGATTAAAAGGAAAGAAAGAGTCATGTTCATAATGCTCTGACAGGTCAGGACCTGTACCACATTACCGGCATCGAGGACACTAGGTTTGCAATCCATTTTAACAGCCAGTCTGATGTCAAAAGTATTCTCTCTAGAAAGCAGACTTTTCCCTGGTAGTTTAGCAAAAAGCATTCCCCTCCTCCATGGCCCAAACAGAGTAATAACTTTATGCACTGTAAGTTGAACTTGCAAAGATCGGTCGGGACTTGTTTTTCTCTTAGTTTGTTCATGATGAGATCACTATGCTCCACTGAGAACTCACATTCTTTCACTTGACAAAAGACATAGGTGAATGTGTCACAGTTTTACTGTTAGGCACAACTCAGATGCTCCAAAGATAACAAGAGCTGTTCACTGCTGCTTGCCTATGTTCTGCAAGTGTGTTAATTTAAAATGGCTGCTTGGTAATACTTTAATTGCAGTTTCATGGCAACAAATTGCCACTTAACTGTAATAAATTTTCTTGTGGCTTAGTTGACTAACAATGCAGGCATGCACCTGAAAGAAAAGAGACAATAAGAAAGCCAGGACTTTATGTTCTATGATGTCAGGCAGAGGGGAACTTGGGAACAAACCACAGTGCCAAATCAGTTCCTTCGAGAAGTCCATAGATGCCACAGAATCACTTCTGGTCTTTGCTGCAAGAGAACTTCCGAAAAAGTGCATTTCCCAGACATTAGTGTACTATGCACTTTAGAATTAAGAAAATCTGAGCAATCAATACAAAAACTCATGTAACAGCAGTACTTCTGCAAGAATTAAATGTTAGTATTTAATCTAAATACTAGTAATCCTAGATTCAGGTGGGTAGCTGTGTTGGTTTGAAGCAGAACAAAATTTGAGTCCAGTGGCATCTTTAAGACCAATGAAGTTTTATTCAAGGTGTAAGTTTTTGTGTGCACACACAATTCTTCAGATACAATGAAATGGAAGTTACCAGTCCACACATTTAGGTAAAGGGTGAGCAGTAAATTATCATATTGCATAATGATGTTTAACAGTTTACGGGATCAAACAAGAATAACAAGCTTAGTTTATATAGTTACCATTTGTTTGGGTTTAATTCCAAGGGGAAAACATAGTGAAGGAAATAAATATTTCAAAATTGGAGATTAATAGGCAGATGTATCCTTAATTGTGGAATGGTGAGAGTAATTAACAATTAAAGTAACTAACAATACCACAATTAAATATACATTTTTAAATGCTTCTTCTTCTTTACTATGTTTTCCCTTGGAATTACCCAAACAAATAGTAACCATATAAAATCAGTTTGTTATTCCTGTTTGGTCCTTACATCCGTTAAACATCTTCATTATGCTGTATGCTAATTTACTGCTCACCCTCTACCTATATGTATGGACTGGGAACTTCCATTTCATTATGTCTGAATTAGCAATTCTAAATATTCATGTTAACAGAGCCAACACTCCATTCTCAATGCTGTTAATAGTATAAATTTTTAATAATTTCCAACTTTTATTTTTGTGTGGCGGCCCCTTTTGCATAAAATACTGCCTAACCTGTTAGTGTTGAAAGTAAAAAAAATCATGAAGGATTGGGAAGATAGTATTTTATGGATTTGGTTTGGAAAGGCTTAAATGTCTCAGAGCCTGCTGGGATGAGTAGATCTTGTATATAGACAGTTGGAGAGGGTAAAAATATTAAAACCTTTTGGGAGGGCAATCTTTTTCACAAAGTGGTTTCATTAGCAAGAGCGACAATTTATCAGAGGCATTTCTACATGATATAAGCAGAGCATTGTTCATGAGGACAATTTCAGACTGTGTACATGGCCTTTTCTTTCTGTAATAGAAGTTATTTTTGAAAGTGTATGGTAGCAGCTGCTGGTGAAGGACAAGATGCCTGAAGTAGGGTTGCCAGCCAGCAGCTGGCAAATGGAAGGTGTTCAGGAGGCAGAGTCATGGGGAACACCTCTGACAACAACATTAACTTATTTCTGGTAAAAACCTGAAAGTGACACCACATTGCTCTAGGAATCATCAGCTACCTGCCATCTACCAGAATGCCAGCAGGCAATAGGAGCTGGGGCAGGAGATCTCCCACCTTCTGGGGGCACATGGCAAGCCTAAATTGAAAGACCTACGTCTACTTGCACATACATACATCACATACACAAGCAATTTATATTACATGGATTCTAGAGCTCTACCAATGCAAATGCATAGAATTAGTATGAACAAGTGTTTGTTTTGTCTTGAAGAAACTAGAGAACCCAAATAGTTTTTTTTTTTTACATTACAGTAAATCTGCATCTGTCTAGCTTTCTCACTCTCTCCCTCTCAATCGCACAAACATACGCACCATTAGAACCTGCTTTATTGTTTGATATGCCTCCAGTTTCAAGAGGGTGTTTTACCTCAGGCAAAAATACTAGTTAAATATGTTCCATTGTATATTCATAGCTCCATCAGCCCTCCTCCAATTTAGTACATCAAAGCAAAGGCTTCATCACTTGCATGTGGATTATACGAACATGAGTGACATTTGTAATCTTATAGGTCTGCAACTTAAGAAATGCTTTTAAGCTTGCTATTAAATAGGTAGCTATGCTTTAAGAACTAGTCACATAATAGTTTATTTAAAGTCTTTAATGAACTTCAGCCTCTTCATCACTAAACGCCACACTATATTACTTACTGAAAAATTATTAGCCATCATCTTAGTACTACTAGGTTATATTAGACAACTGTAAACCTGGCATGTACAGCTTTAACAGCAGCAGGATGAGTGCTTATAGCCTGAATGAATTTTAAAAAGCTATCTTCAGCAGCACTGATGGGAGCTTTATATTCCTCTGAAGATCTTCTCAAAGGAATTCAGACAGCATAATTCACAGAACACTAATGCTAGCCTGAACACTTTAAAGGGGCATATTTTTAGGGTTCACAGCTGGAATGATCTAAAGTTGCTCTTTATCTCATTCCTTGGTCTCTGGGTTATTATCAGAACCTCTTCTCTTTACACAGGAAGTACTCAGCAGAGTATTTATTTGCTAAAGTATAAATTTGCTAAACATGTGGTATTAGTCTCCTTAAACACAAGCAGCTTACAAATGTGTATCTGCCTATTCAAGATGAAACATAGTGCCTTAGGGCTACCATTAATATACTTTGCTCTTCCCTCTCCTTTGGGTCAAAGTCCATTAGTGAGTTTCAATTAAGCACAAACTATAGATTAGCATTATATTTTAACTGTAGCTTATGAACCCCTCAAATCAGAACTGCATACAGTGATCTGAGGTTTAAAAACTGGAGAGGGAGGTAGTATGGAACATAGCCATAGTCTGGTGGTTCAGATGCTACACCGGTATATGTTTTTGCAGTGTGGCACAGTGGACACAGGTGTCAGGTTAGAGTGTGGGAGAAGCAGGTTTGCATCACCACTCTGCCTTGGAGGCTTGCTAGATGACCATGGGTGAGTCACACACTCTCAGAGTTCTTGACAGGATAAAACTGAAGAGAAAATGCTATAAACCACTTTGGATCCCCAATGGGTACAAATGAAATAAATTATCTGATTACTCAACAACTTTCTCTGAGATGCTCTTAGACAGGTACACATGAAACTGCTTTACACTGAATTAGACCATTGGTCCATCAAAGTCCGTATTGTCAATGCAGACTGGCAGCAGCTACCCAGGATATCAGGTACAGGTCTTACATATCGTCTATCACCTAACTGGAGATGCTGGGGATTGAACCTAGGACCTTTTGCATGCCAAACAGATACTCTACCACTGAGCCATGGCCCCTCCCAGTAGAAGTTCTATATTTCCAGTTTGTATGTCTTACTTATGCTGATCTTATCAGATCTTGGAAGCTAAGCAAGACTGACCTTGGTTAGTAGCTGAATGGGCAGCCACCAAAGAATGCTATGATTTCAGTAAAAAAAAAAAATGTCCTGCCTTATAACATGGAGTTGGGACAAGTGTAGTTGGATATCCCTCTTTGGAAACCTATTCTGTTTTACTAGCACTTGCCTTGATGTCTAAGTTCTTGGGTATTTAATCCATGTCTGTACATAAGTTAACTGGATGCAGTGCAAGTGTTCTTCTTGTATCTCACCTTTCTGAACAGGCCATTTTTAAGAAACACCTCAAAGTTAAGCTACTTTTACCCCAGGCACAGAACTGGGATGGCTACACAGTGAAAGGATAAAAATCAAACCAAAAAAAGGCATGAAGGATGTTAGCGTCTTCCAAACACATCAACCATAAGAATAAAATTTCTGCCTAGATAGGTTATGATGTACTGTAAATAAAAACAGTTTTAACCTGTTCTTGAAATCCAATTTCAAGATGAATCCCTGAATTTACACAATACTAACATTAATGCTAGAAAGGCACATTCACACACTGTTAAAATTGAGATAACTTAGCCTGAGGAGAGCTGCAAAGTTAATCACAATGAGAATTCAGCTAATGAAATATTGCTGTTATTTGAATTACTACTTGGAACATCAGAGAACACTGACACTCTGCCTGAAGTGACATTAATGTTGAGTTCTATGTATTTCTTATTGACAGAAAGCAGGAACTAGGAGTTTGAAAATCAAACTTGTGGAAGTTAAAATGTAAAACTTCGTGGGCAGAAGTGTTGTTTTACCACATCACATTCAAGTCCAAACTCAATTAAAGACATTTTCATTTTAAGTTTTTATTATTTAAATACACCATACTAGAGCAAATGTCTCTGAAAGTATCACAAATAAAAGATTTTTTTTCTTCATTCAGCAAATTAGGAATAAGTGAAAATTTCTACACAGTAGTTGCTATGAGCTTTTTTTTTCCTTTTTCTTTTTTGCCATGGGAAGTAGCAACATTAGGACAAAAAACACAGGCATGCATACATACATTGTATTTTACAGAGATACAATAAAAGTCATTTGTGATATAATATCACAAGAGCCCCATCTTTCCTTTTAGCTCATGTTTTGAGTTTTGAAACACATTTCCTTACAACACTTAAATATACAAAGAGCAAAGAGAATGTTGTTAAGGTAAAACACAGGGTACAAATTCCGGCCAGTGCCCTGCTAATTGTTAATGAGGGTAGAAAGCAGACTTGAAGGCTTATTTTAATTAGCTTCATTAGTCATTTTCCCCACCCCCTCCCCACCCAAAGTTGTTGTCCTCCGGTGGAGTCTTTTTCTCTCTCTCCATTTTCTCTACAGTCTCCCATTAGCCCAGATTCATGGAGTCCTTAATGTTCGCTTTCAGTCATTTTAATACACCAATAAATGTGGGAAGGGCAACCAAGAGTAAAGAAGGTGCAATGGCATGAAGCTGGCATTGATGCTAGCTACAAAGGTGACTTGTCTACTGGAGACATGGGATCCATCTGTGATGAACAAAGTTTGAGATGAAGGCACGCATTCTGCAGTATTCTGACCTTTTAGCAGACCTGCAAGAAATAAAAAAAAAAATGGGCATCTTAACCAAAACGCTTGTTTTGAGCCAAACGTGACCACTCTTGCCGTCTCCTGATTTGTTAATTTTATTAGGTTGCTTTCCAACTGTGACTCAATGAAAGGTTTTCTCTGTAATACTTGTACAAGCTCCTAAAGTGCTCGGATGGAAAAAACAGACCACAAAAATAATTTTATGCAGCTTTGACAGCAAAATACACTTTCACAAAAAGAGAGAAAAGCTTCTGGTGGGAAATCCTCCAGTCAATTTTTTTTTGGGGGGGGGGATTTGGACAGGGTTGAAATGACATGCCTTGCCTTTGAAGCACCAAGTAAAGTGATCTTCTAAATTAGGAAAATTCTGTCTAAAGCAAATAAGATACCCTCCCCTAGGCAACGCTAGTTAACATGCTGCATAGCACAAAAGCTAAATATAGACATTTTGGAATATTTTCCTCCCATTTAAGATTCCTCATCTGCTATGTTAGTTAATGTTACATAAACACTGTAATATATGAAGTCAAACATGTGCCTCCACAGTGATGTGTTAATGAATTGTGATAATTAAAAATGCCTAGCTCGACAGAAAGCTAGCTTCCATGGATAAAGCAGAAACGATCGACAGTCTTCAAATGCAATCTGTTTGCAATTACCAAAATGAAATAATATATATTAGATTTGTATGGTTTTTAAATGACATTTTGAGCTTCCCAGGAAGTTTTTTTTTTACACTTTCCCCAAGTTACTAAAAGCCTGAGGTCTATTAGTAACTGCAACCCCCCACTTTCAAGCTAATTAAAGTGGTGGAAGCTTGGAGGTTTAATTCCCTAGAGCTGATGCTCGGTGTGAGAAAGGTAATTTGTCTGTCCAGAACAAAGATTAGGGAGCAGCCAGCAAGCATATTTAATAAATGAGCATCAAGTGTCCTCTACTATGGACACAGACAATACCAATTATGTAAGTACAAGGGAATTGCTGAGCGATATGTAAACTAGAAGATTCTCTGCAAGAGACAGAATAGCAAAATGTAATCTAACTCATACTTTATTTAAAACTATAGGATCTGGAGCCAAGTAAATGCTCTGATCACAACCAACAAAAGGAAAACTTATACTTTGTACAAAGAGATGAGAAGAATACTGTCACTATGAAGGAACCAGTGAAAGGTTCCTCAGCTGCAGAGTAATACAATCTGTACAGATAGCAGAAATCTCTATTAAACCTTCAATCCATCCCATGAAGAACAACCCCACCCCCAGATACTGTTGTCATATTCCCAGCACCATAAGGTGGTTGTTCTGCTTCTAATATGGGCACAGCTTAAGTCATTTTTCAAGCATGATTTAAAATCAAGGCTCAACAATAGCTTGAGACGAACAGTATTCCTGCATGTGACACAGGATGAACAGAAGAATGGTCCAAGCAAACCTCTCCCTCAGAAGCAATTGGTACTTGCAGATGAATAACTACAATGCTACTAAAGGCATTCTACACACAGCCCAAAAGAAAACAAAACAAGCTAACAAGGACCATGGGAAGCTCTGCAGAGATATACTGCTTTGGTCTCTTTGCTGGATGGTATACGGCATCACTATCTTCAAGTAGATTTGGCAGCCTACTAATGGC